>NC_057010.1:2029900-2030720 GCF_000002595.2 Chlamydomonas reinhardtii | reverse complement strand
GGTTTACACACACAAGTCCACGCGGTCTCGACCCTCTTCCCTTGCGAACCCAACCCAACACAACCCAACACAACACAACCCGCCTTAACTTCTTAACTAATAATGAATGCAACGCCTCTGCGTGTGCTCCGCTCGTTCTCGTTGGTTTTGGTTTAGTTTGGGCTGGTATTTACAACCCCACACCACCCTCACACACAAATACACAATCCCGCGGCCCCCACAACCACACCTGCGGTATGATGGCCAGCTGGCGCCTCAGCACGTCCAGCCCCAGCCCCGCCGTGTCCTGCCCGTCCAGCAGGATGCGGCCCGCCGTGACCGGGATGAGCCGGAACAGCGTCAGCATCAGGCTGCTCTTGCCGCTGCCGGTGCGGCCCACAACGCCGCAGCTGCTGCCGGGCGGCAGGGAGAAGGTGATGCCGCGGAGCACGGGCGGCAGGCCTGGGGGAGCGAGAGAGGGAGAGAAAGAGAGTGTGTGTTTTAAGCGAGGGGTTTGGAAACGCGGTACAGGGGGGGTGACACGCATTAAGTTTACAAAGTGAAGTCGTAGCCAGGTACAAAGGTGGGGTGTTGCAATATTTTGGTGCAGAGGAATGTTGCGAAGTAGGCGCAGTGGCCTCAGCCTGTGCTCCACTCTAGCTCGGGTTGATTTAGTTTGGCCTGGTATCTACAACCCCCCCCCCCCCTTTGACCCCCCCTAACCCCCCAGGCCCCCTTTCGCACCGGGCCTGTAAACGGGGGTGAAGTCCCCTTTCCCCAGGGCCCCCGAGGGGGGGTAGCCCAAAGGGGCCCCCCCCCCCCCCCCCCCCAGGGGGGGGGG
>NC_057010.1:2027103-2028315 GCF_000002595.2 Chlamydomonas reinhardtii | reverse complement strand
TCACAATCACCACACCCGTCAACATGCCGTACACCCACAGCCACCTGTAAGCATTGGCGTGTGTTTTGTGTTTGTCCATGAATCAGAATAATCGGCTCAAAGCGTCGACACCGCCAGGACGGCACGGGCGCACGCCGTGTGACGGGAGGCGCAACCCGCCAGGACCCGTCCATTCACACAGCAACAAACACGTTCTATCACCTTCCACCGACGCCTGCCCTATCCCAATTTCCCCATCCCGCAGCACCCCAGCACCCCAGCACCCCAGCACCCCAGCAACCCCAGCACCCCGCCCACCCCCCCACCCCCCACCCCACACACAAACCCCCCCACCCACTTGTCACTGCCCTGGTCCTCGGGCGCGGCGCGACTCCACAGCGCCAGCCACCACTCGCTGGCCAGGAACACGGCCTGCCCCGCCAGCATGCCACAGCCGATGAAGGCTGTAGCAGCCAGGCCCAGGTGGCGGCAGTAGCGGCCGTACACGGCCCACGACACCGTGCCCGTGGCCTTGTCCTCGCTGGCCACCAGCTTGCCTGCATGGGGCGGGCGGGGGGGCGGGGACGGGGCTTGCAAAGATGGTTGCAAGAGCGGTACAGGATGCACCGGGGGTGTGGGTGGGGTTGGACACGGGCCAAGTGGTCACGCAGCGCATGTGGGTTCACGCCGCAGCAGCTAGCAGCCCAAACACAGCGCACAGCGCAAAGCGCACAACACACTATCATCCGTGTCATTTCCGCCACCCCAGAAGTACACACACAGCTCTGTCCTTACCCTGTCATTCCCCCACTCGAAACACAATCCCTCACCCGTATCCACACGCGCCAGGGACGGGCTCTTGGCGGCAGTGACCAGGTCGTTGCCGCCGCCGCCCGCCAGAGCCATCGAGATCTGTTGCCGTAACCGAAAAGCGCTACTCGCCAACCGGCCCAACGTGCCGCTGCGGCCGATGGCGGCGCCGCCGCCGTCGCCGTTGGCGCGGCCGGCGGCGAAGGTGCGGCTCATTGACAACCGGTAACGGTCCATAAAACTGCCGCGGTTGGCGCGGTTACTGGCACCGTACTGGCTGTTTCCGGCGGTTGGCGTTACGGCGGTTTCGGTTTGGTCTGCAGCGGTTGCGGCCGCGGCGGCGCCTTTGGCGGCGAGGTCGGCAGCGCCATCACCCATCAGCTCCAGCGTCACCGCCTCCGCCGCCTCCGCCGCCTCCACCAT
>NC_057010.1:2016203-2026730 GCF_000002595.2 Chlamydomonas reinhardtii | reverse complement strand
GCCTGCCGCCGCGCAGGACCATCACCCGGTCACATCTGCGGTTGAGGGGGTCAGGGAGGGAGGAAGGGGAGTAGTTCATTCCAGAACCCAAAGCAAGCCAACCGAGTGAACCCAAACCCGCCCGGGGGGAGCCGGGAGACGGAGGGATTATGCGAACGGCGGCAGCTGACTGGCCCCATCCCCCCAACATTTCACCACGTTCCCCCCCAAGTGACTTCCCTTCTCCATGAATGACTACGCCCCTCCCCCACCACCACACACACACACACACACACACACACACACTTCCCGCTTGCGACTGACCCACTCCCCTCATTCCCAGCTGCACGGTACCCCTCTTCCCCATGCAACCCAGGGCACCCCCACCCCTCCGCGCACACCGCAACAACCCCTCTCCCCCCCAGTCCCCCCCAGTCCCCCCCTTCCCCCCCCCTCCCCCCCCCTCCCCCCCCTCTCCCCCCTCTCCCCCCCCCTCTCCCCCTCTCCCCACCCCACCTAGGCAGGTACTGGCGCTGGTGCGTCACCAGCAGCCGTGTGGCCCCGACCTCCGCCAGCAGCCCCCGGGGGCCCAGCGCCCGCTCGAACAGCTGCCGGCCGACCCGCGGGTCCACAGCGCTCAGCGGGTCGTCCAGCAGGGCCACGTGCGGGCGGCAGTAGCAGGCGCGGGCCAGAGCCACACGCGCCTTCTGGCCGCCTGCGCAGCAGCAGCAGGGGGAGTGGGAGGGGGAGTGGGTGGAGTGGGTGGAGTGGTGGAGTGGGTGGGGGAAAGGAATGAGGAGGAGGATGAATTGGCGACGCGTGACAGAAACAGCACGAAGAAGCGCAGGAAGGCGTCCAGTGTCAAAATATCTTCTAATGGACTCTAGTTTCTTTCTTGGGAGTGGTGCCAAACAAAAAACTCCCATCCTCTCCCCTCCCATCGTCTCCCCGCCCCCCTGCCTGTGCGCCGCTAGTTTGGCTTGGTTTGGTTTAGTTTGGGCTGGTAAGTAAACGCCGCCCGCCGCCCCCCCCCCCAAACTCACCGCTCAGGTTTATTCCCCTCTCGCCCAGCTCCGTGTCGTCACCCGCGGGCAGTCCCGCCAGGTCGTCAGCCAGGCAGCAGGCGGCGAGGACACGGGCGTACCATTGGGGGTCCCAGGCGGCGCCAAACACAATGTTGGCACGCACCGAGCCGGCCATGATCCAGGGGACCTGCGGGGGGTGGACGGAGAGGAGAGGGGCGGACAGGAGGGGAGGGAGGGCGGGAGGGAGGGCGGGGGAGGGGAGGTGGGGTTGTAGTGATGATTGATTAAGAAGTGAAGTTGTGCGGGGCAGGGACATGCGGGACGGAGGCAGCATGGGGGAGCGAAGGGCAGGTGTCGAAGGAAACAGCATACCCACCATACCGGTTCGGAACCCACCACCACAGATCCTCCCCCCACCCTCCACACGAGGTCGCCCTACCTGTGCGCAATAGGCCACCCGGCCGCACACCACTGGCCCCGCGGCAGTAGCAGCAGCACCAGCCGCATCAGCCGCACCAGCCGCACCAGCTGCACCAGCACCAGCACCAGCTGCTACAGCCGCCGCCGCCGGCCGCTCCAGCGGCTGTAGCTCCCCCAGCAGCGCCGCCAGCAGGCTGCTCTTGCCGCACCCCACGGCGCCGCAGATTCCCACCAGCTCCCCAGGGGCGCACTGGAACGACACGCCGGATAGAGTCAGGCTCTCGCCGCCGCCGGCGGCGGCGGCGGCGGGGCTGGCGGCGGCGGGGCTGGCGGCACTGCTGCTGCTACTGCTACTGCCGGCGCGCTCCGCGGCTGTAGCACTTGCTTCCGCTGCATCCTGCAGCTGCTGGCCGTTGGCGTTGCCTTGTTTGGCCGCTTCTGCGTTCGGCTCCGCCGCGGCAGCACCAGCCGCAGCAGTAGCCCCAGCGGCAGTAGCAGCGGCAGTAGCAGCGGCAGTAGCAGCGGCAGTAGCAGTAGGCATCACGGTGGCGGCCTTCCTCTTGAAGCTACTGCCGCCGGCAGCGGGCTTGCCGCCGCCGGCCTTGCCGCCGCCGGCGCCGCCACGGGCTGATAGGTCGCCGCCGCCGCCGCCCAGTGCCGTGCCGTGCGTGTCGGTCACACGCACATCATCCCGGCCGAAGGGGCGGAGCCAATCGTAGTCCGCTCCCCCCATCGCCACGAACCCTGGCGGCTTCTCCCCGCCAGCCTCCCCCGCTTGCTGCTCCTTCGTAATTGCCGCGGCATCGTTACCGCTGGCAATCGCTGCTACGGCGTCGGCGGCGCCGGCTGTAGCACTGTCGTTGCCTCCCTCCTTGGCGTCGCGCTTTATGCTGCTGCTGCTGCTGCTGCGGTCGTGCTGTGGGTCGCTGGCGTGCGGGCGGGGGGGCTCGGGGGTTGAGAGGAAGGTGTCAATGCGCTGCAGTGACACGCGCAGCTCCGTCAGCGTCTGTACGGCCAGCACAAAGAAGTTGACCTGCGGGATGAGGGGGGAGGGAGGGTGTGTGTGTATGTGTACGGAGGGAGGGGAAGGGTGTGTATGTGGATGGTTGGGAGTGGTGGCTATGGCTTAAACAGGAGTGGGTGAGGCGCCGCTCACGCCAACACACGCACACACACATACACATGCACTCTCCCTCCTTCCCCACCCTCCCCCTCCCGCTCACCATGTAGAGCTTGGGCAGGTGCAGCAGGCTGAGCGCGTAGAACACCGAGGCTGTGTTGAGCGTGCCGTTGCGGGCCCTGGGGGTTGGGAGGGGGAGGGGGAGGGGGAGAGTGCACGTGTCGGCCTGAATTCAACAGCAACCCCATACCAGCGCAGCCTCCGGCCCCCGCCGCCCCGCCACCCCCGGTTTCCTTGAGATTGGGGTACACTACCCCAACCCCGCACCTCAAACCCAACCCACGCACACACTTTTACACACACACACACGTACACACACCCTGCTACCTGTACACGGCGAAGGTGACGAAGGACACGATGGGCGTGATGCAGAACTGCATGCCGAAGTTCACGGCCCTGATGCGCTGCATGCGGCGACTGTAGGACGTCTCGCGGCCGCGGATGGCGCGGAGCGCGGCCGTGAAGGGGTCCTGTGTGTGTGTGTATGGGGGGGGGCGGGGGGAGGGGATCGGGATGGGATGGGAGGGGGGAGGGAGGGGAGGGGTGGCGAGGTTAGAGCCGCGGGAGGGAGGAGGTGGTGGGAGGTGGCGGAAGTGCATCTTCCATGGACGGCTATCCCCTGCCCTTAGCCTTCCCACCTTCCCCCATTGCTCCTGCCCTGCCCTGCCCTCACCTCTTGCCCGCCTGCCCAACCCCCCCCCCCCAGTGCATCCTGTACCGCTTTTCCAGCCATTTTGCAACCCCCTCTCCCCATTCCCCTCTGCCTCATCTCACCTCCCAGCTCAGCATCTTCATGGCCAGCGCCCCCTCCACCACCTCGCCCGCCAGCCGCACCCGCTCGTCCGTGCAGCGGGCCGTGTTGCGCCTGCGTGGGGCGGGGGCCGCGTGTGTGTGTCGGGGGGCCGTAAGGGTGTGTGTGTGTGTGTGTGTGTGTGTGTTAAGGAGCACAAGGAAAACAAGGAAAACACTGAGACAGTGCATGCAATGCACACATGCCCAGTCATGCACACACACACACACACACACACACACGCAGCTACACACACACACGCAGCTACACACACGCAGCACACACGCACACACACACACACAGCTATCCCCGCACCTGAGCCCGCCTATGTAGCGCACCAGTGCCGACTGGATGGGGATCATGGCCATGCTGGTCGCCACGCCAGCCAGCGCACTCACAAAGTCCAGCTCCAGAGACACCTGTTGTGTAAGGGTGCGTGTGATGCGTGTTAAGCGTTAAGCGTTTGTGTTATGTGTTACGAGTACACCTGCATTCGTGGGTTGTGCGACAATTCGTTGCCACTTGGGACCGGTAATCTTATGCCCCTTTCCCCTAATTTCTTATGCCCCTTTATTCCTTGCCGTTTCCCCTTTCCCCCTTCCCCCTTGCCTTTCCCCCCTGCCCCCCTTCCCCCCTCCCTCGCACCATCAGCAGCACCATGGCCAGCTCCAACGGCGCCGCCCACAGGAAGATCCAAAACGGCATCACGTCATCAAACCTGTGTAAATGTGCGTGTACGGCATGTGTGTACGGCATATGTGTGTGCGTGTGTGTGTGCATTGTAAGGGGGGGCGGTCGAGTTGAGCAGAGTGCTAGGAGCCCCTCCACCACCCTGCCTCGCGTAGCTAGCCGTGCCCCCACCCCCGCCACCAAAGTCCGCTGCGCCCCTCCGCCCCCACCTTCTCCCTCTCCCCTTCCCCCAACCCCTCCCCCTCCCCTGGTTTGGTCTTGTTTGGGCTGGTACCGTATTTACAATCCCCCCTTCTCAAATAATCATGAATGCAACCCCCCCTCCCCCACACCCACGCCCTCACCGCCGCACGTCGTTGGACACGAGGTTGACCACGTGGCCACTCGACACCGCAGTCACACTGGCACTGTTGAGGCGCAGCACCTGCGGCGGCGGAGCAGTGATGAAAAGCACACACGCCTTCGGAGCAAGTTCACGTATTACGTATCGCGCTTTGGCTTACACGACCATGCATACGCGCACACACACGGCTGGCAACGAGTGTGCTGACTAGCAGCGCATGCCCCTGTGACGGCTGCATGACCCTGCCGGACAGGGCCGCCCCTGCCGCACAAGGCCGCACAAGGCCGGCACAAGGCCGGCACACACCCCCGCGTGCCTCTGGTGTGCTGCTGCTGCCGTGTGCCGTGTGCTGCTGCTGTGTTCCCTGCCCCCACTCCCTCCATTCCCTCCAGTTCCCCCACTCCCCCCACTCCCTCCTCTTCCCCCCACGACGCCTCGACCCCCTCCCATAAGCATTATCGCTTGCAACTAATGCCTCAGCCTGTGCTCCGCTAGTCTAGCTTGGTTAAATTAAGTTTGGGCTGGTATATACAACTCCCCACATCCTCCCACCACCTCCCCACCTCCCCTCCCCTCCCCCCCATTCCCTCCTCTGCCCCCCCCCCGCACCTTGGCGTGCACCGCCGCCACGCACTGCTGCCTCATGGTGAAGCCGGCGCGCATGCCCACCCAGAACAGCTGGTGGTGGATGAGCATCATGGACAGCCCGCAGGCACCCAGCACCAGCGCCCACACCCAGCCCCGCCACTCCGCCGGGTCCTCGCCGGCGTCGTAGGCCTGCGTGTGTGTAATTGTGTGTGTGTGTGTGTGTGTGTGTGTGTGTGTGTGTGTGTGTGTGTGTGTGTGTGTGTGTGTGATTGTGTGCGTGTGTGTGTGGGGGGGGGTTTACATTCATGATTATTTGATCATTGGAGGCGTAGCCGGGTACAGTAGCATAGCAGACGCGTTGGGGGTGGTGGTGCAAAGATGGTTGGGAAAGCGGTACAGGATGCATGGGGGATGGTTGCAAGGATGTTGGGAAAAGCGGTACAGGTTGCACTGGGCGGGGGTAGTATAATCCGACCCCGATGGCGTGGTGTGTGCGGGTGGGGGCTTCAGAGGCGGGTAGGTGAGGCGGAGATGGCGAGGCGAGGCGACAACACAGGCTGGGGTAGGCATCTGTGTGTCCTGCTCTGCTCTCCCTTTTCACAAATGCCTTAGACCCAACCCCATGCCACACCCCGCGCCACACTGATACACATTCACACACCACGCCTGGTGCTCTTTCCTGGCACGCACACGCCCCACAGCCCTCCCCCCCCCCGGCCCCTCCGTTCACGTACAGCCCGCCCGACTACCTATGGTGATGTACCACAGCTCGCATATGCGGCTGCAGTTTCTCCTTGCAGCGCGACTGTTTCCTTACGGGATTGGTTCAAAGTTAACCCCCCGGCCCCCCTCGCCCACCTGCAGCCAGCGCAGGAACTCCCTCAGCGCCACCGGGGTGCCCAGCCGCTGCCCCACCTCCACCAGCACCCACAGGCTCTCGTGAACCATGGGCCACCAGTACAGGCGCAGCAGCGTGATGCCCGTGAGGGTGGTCCAGGGCCGCCGCGGCGGCCGTGTGGGTTTGCCGCCGCCGCCGCCACTGGGGCCGCCGCCGGGGGAGGAGGTGTTTGGTGGGCCGGGGGAGTTGGTGGGGCCGGAGTCATTGTGACCGTACTCCGCCTGTTGTGTGTGTGTGTGTGTGTGTGTGTGTTCCGTGGCGACGGGGAGGGGGAGTTTTAGTTGGTGGGACACGGTAGTCCGTGTGGTGCGTGTCAGGGGGCCACATACACACGCACGCAAGGTGCTGACCCTCTCTCCTTGCGCTCAACAAGCCAGCGCCGCCGCCCCCTCGCACAACCCCGGCCCATTCGCGCCCCGCGCCAGCCAGCCTGCCCGCCTGCCTGCCCGCTGCCACCCACAAGTCCCTACCTTGACTTTCTCATACATGCGTTCGAACTCAGCTGCGTAGGAGGGGGAGAGATGATGTGGGTGGAAAGCGTGGGGTTGCCTTAATTGCGTGCCGCCGTGGGTTTGTCCGTTGGTGACGTTGAGCACCCAGCGGCCTCGGCACCAAAAACCGCCGCCCGCCGACACGCAGATGCACGCTGCCTCCCCACCCCTATCCCCTCGTCTTGTCGTAATACACTCACCCCCCAGCTGCTCCGCTGTGTCGCTGGGTGGGACGAGCCACTCGACGTCCTGCTCCTCCAGTGGCGATTTAGCTGCTCGCGACAAAAGTGGGTTCACATAGCCAAAGAACAATCGCGCAAACCATGATGTCTTATCATAGCGCGTGGCCTGGAATGGCTCGCTCGCCTCAGCCGCTCCTTCCACCGCGCGCGAATTGTTCGCCACCGTTGCCTCCCCCATTCTTACGCTGAATAGTTACGCGCCGTATCACGCAGTAATTTACTTGTTTAGCACACGCTTGTCATCTTCGGCGGTTCAACGCTTTCTATTATGCAATTGCGGTTCGCGCTCTCGCCGCTGTGCTTCTACTGAAAGCAACGGGGCGCGTTGTATTACGATGAGGGTAATGCATTAGCTTGCAAACTACGCCTTGCTGCTCAGGCCACCAACATTGGGCCGGGCGCGGATGGCCACGCACTTGGCCTGTCAGCAGCCCGCCTCCTCCCGCCTTGGCCTCGTCAGCGGGCCAGCCCGGTCACCATCTCGCGCCGCCGCCCCCTTGGCCCTTGCGCCTCTTACGCCTCGCCTGATCCTCTGCATCAGCGCTCAACATGGTGACAGTGGGCTCCCGGTGCTCCTCACCTGTGTGCTTCGTGCCATATGCCCTGTGTTCCCCTGACACTAATACACGCCTCCTGCATTCCTTTCTTACTTTGCTGGTCTCCCTTAATAGGCTGCTGCAAGTCACCGCCACATCTCATATGGCCGCGCAATATGACATCCTCGTCAGGGGCGAGTCGGGGCGAGTCGTGGGTTGGGGGGGGGGGGACAGCGGGGGAACCGTGCCTTTGGCCCGACTTCTCACATGCATACAAAATGTGCCGATTACTTGAAGTTTCCGCGCTCCTGTGTGTACATTGAGAGCAAGTTGCTAATGTCCGGCGATTGGGGACCGTTTCGTCTCCAGTCTGGATTCAGCCGACTAGCTGCAACTCCAATCTCGAGGTCAATGTCGCGACCTGTTTTCGCAATAGCTTAGCCTTTCGTGCGCCTCCACAATCTGGCCACGAACCAGGGCGAGCGCGGCGAGCCGGGGCTTCCATCTCCTTGCACAGCATCTGCCGACCTCTGCCCTGCCTCTGACAAGGATGTGTGATAGCGAGCATAGCTATAACACATAGCTAGGTTAGTTGTTTGGGGGCTGTTGGAGCAGACACGGGCCCTCGAGGCAGACATCCAAGTGGCGAGGATGCAGGCCCGCAGCTTCTTCCTTTTGCTCGCGGTTGCCATGGCCTACGTCGGCATGGCTGCTGGCCAGGTGCGATGCATCGATGCCCTGATGTTTCATGCGGCCCTTCAAGTTCGTGTGACTCAGCGCGTGACATGACCAGGCTGGAGATGTACGCCCCTGGCACTCGCGGCGTCGCCACTACTCGACTTGCTCGCGTGATCGCGTCTTGCCCGCGTGATTGCGTGTCGCACGCACGCACAGTAGAATTCAACGTTGGCCCTGCTGCTCCTCCTCCCGCAGGACTGTGCCGCCTCCTACCTAACGCCGCACCTGTTCACCGCTGCCGACGGCTCGGCGGGGCCGCAAGTGGTGTGCTCGCCAAAGCCCAACTTCATAAGCAACAGCAACCTCATCGACTGGAGCATCGGCTGGAACACGGCACAGCTGCCCGCCGCCTTCACGACCTCCGGCTTCACCGTAGAGCTGCCACTCTACGGCCCGCTCCTCAACTCCAGCAGTAGCAGCGGCAGCGGCAGTAGCGACGGCAGTGACGGCAGTAGCAGTAGCACGGCGCCGCAGGTGCAGATCCGGCCGGGCTGGTACCGCCTGGTCTTCCTGCCGAGCGACGCATCCGTCGGCGTTACCGTCAGCGCCGCCATCCTGGAGGGCGGGCCCGCCACCGACGGCGGCGGCAGTAGCAGCAGCCCCGGGCCCGGCAGTAGCTACTACAGCAGCGGCTACGGCCGGCTTCACGACGGCCTGGCACCCACGCCCGCCTACGCGCCGCTCATTTACCTCTCCGGCGGCGTGGCGGGTCTGCAGCTCACCGTGTCGGTGCCGCCGAACGCGCCGCCGGCGCTGTCCGTCGCCTTTAGGGTGGAGTCGGCGGCAAACGTCGTCCCCGCCTGCACGGCGCCCGCGGTGCCGCTGGTGATCGCCGGCGGCACTGCATCGCTGGGCTCCTGCCTCACCATCACTGGCGGCGGCGGCGGCGGCGGACGGCAGCCCACAAGCTTCTCATTCTCCTTCCAGGTCTTCCTGTCCGGCCTGTCTGCAAGCTTCAAGTCCAAGGCCGTAACGGCGGCGATGCTGCCGATCCCGCTCCCCGGCGGCGCCGCCATGCCTGTCGGCGCCTACACAGTCAAACTGCTGCTAACAACCAAGCCCGCAGGCGCGGCGGCCGCCGCCACCGTCACCGCCACGCTCTGCGATGCCGGCAGCGGCGGTGGCGCCGCCGCCTGCGGCGACGGTTACAGCGGTCGGCAGTTGGTGTACGGCGGCAGCAGCAACATCGGTACGGATTCGGTTGGCTCCTGGGTGGCAGCGGCGTCCGGCATTGGCGGCATCGGGCTGGCAGTTGTGGCGGCGCCGGGAGCGCCCAGTGAGATCAAGGTGGGAATCATGATCGACGCCGTGTCGGTTGGCGGCGGCGGCATTGCGTGGCCATACCCGCCTCCGCCTCCGCCGCCTCCGCCGCCGGGCAACCCGTCTCCGCCGCCGCCGCAGGTAAGCGAGCTAGCGAACGCGGCGCGTTCGCGGTTAGTTGCAGTCGCAGTTGCATGAGCATCAAGCGAAAGCATCCCGAGCGAGCATGTGCAATGTTGGTTGGCGAATTGTGTAGTTCAATGAGGTTGGGTGAGACCGACCTGATGTGGCGACGGCTGTAGCTGAGTGTGAGTGTGGCCGAGTGTGCAACCGTGCGGAGGGCGGCCCCCACCTCCCCGCACCCCCTTGCTTGCAACCACCAACCCCACGCCACCACCTTTTGCTGCACCCACACCCGCACGGCCGCATCCACGCCTCCTCCACCACCACTGCCACCTCCTCCTCCTCCATCTCCTTCACCTGGTACCGCCACGGCACGCACACACCTACCTACTTGCGGGCTCTACCACCTCCACGGCCGCCTGAAGCTGCCCAATCCCCCTCTCCCACCCCCTCAACTTCCATCGCCGCCGCCGCCCCTTCTGCCGCCGCCCCTTCTGCCGCCGCCCCCGCATCCCCCACCGCCTCCTCCTCCGCGCCCTCCGCCACCGGCACCGCCGCCCCCTCCACCACCACCTCCCCCAAACCCTCCGCCTCCTCCTCCCCCAAACCCTCCACCACCACCTCCCCCAAACCCTCCGCCTCCTCCTCCCCCAAACCCTCCGCCTCCTCCTCCCCCAAACCCTCTGCCGCCGCCCCCTCCAAACCCTCTGCCGCCTCCGCCTCCAAACCCTCTGCCGCCTCCTCCTCCAAACCCTCTGCCGCCTCCTCCCCCAAACCCTCTGCCGCCGCCCCCTCCAAACCCTTTGCCTCCTCCTCCACCTCAACCGCTCCAACCACCGCCGCCCGACGACGCGCTTCATCCTCCCTTCCCATCGCCACGAAAGCTTCCGCCCCCTCCGCCCCCGCCTCCCTCCGACCCCGTGCGCTCACCCCCACCATCTCCCCAACCGCCAGCCCCCTCCGCTCCACCTCCCCGTTTCCCTCCGCCATCACCACCGCCTCCCTCTCCAGAGCTGCCATCTCCTCCCTCTCCCGACCCATCGCCTCCTCCCTCTCCTCCTCCCTCTCCTCCTCCCTCCCCTCCTCCCTCTCCTCCTCCCTCACCTCCTCCCTCACCTCCTCCCTCACCTCCTCCCACTCCTCCTCCCTCTCCTCCTCCCTCTCCTCCTCCCTCTCCCCCTCCGCCCTCCCCCCCGCTTTCAATCTCCCCCGCTGCCATCACAA
>NC_057010.1:2005687-2016103 GCF_000002595.2 Chlamydomonas reinhardtii | reverse complement strand
TTCCGCCCCCTCCGCCCCCGCCTCCCTCCGACCCCGTGCGCTCACCCCCACCATCTCCCCAACCGCCAGCCCCCTCCGCTCCACCTCCCCGTTTCCCTCCGCCATCACCACCGCCTCCCTCTCCAGAGCTGCCATCTCCTCCCTCTCCCGACCCATCGCCTCCTCCCTCTCCTCCTCCCTCTCCTCCTCCCTCCCCTCCTCCCTCTCCTCCTCCCTCCCCTCCTCCCTCCCCTCCTCCCTCCCCTCCTCCCACTCCTCCTCCCTCTCCTCCTCCCTCTCCTCCTCCCTCTCCCCCTCCGCCCTCCCCCCCGCTTCAATCTCCCCCGCTGCCATCACAACCCCATCCGCCCTCGCCCCAGCCCCCATCCCCACACCCGCACCCGCCACCGCCACCCCCCAAACCCGCACCTCCGCCTCCACCCTCCCCTGCGCCTCCCCCACCCGACCAGCCGCAACCCGCGCCCCCCGTGAGCCCCACAAACCAACCGCCGCCCGCCCCGCCGCCGCCTGCTGACCCTGTGACGCCGAACCCAACCCCCCCGCTCCCCCCGCTCCCCGCCCCACCGTACCTGCAGCAGCCCACTGATCCCATTCCAACTCCAGCACCATCACCATCACGAACGCCGTCTCCCGCCCCCACGCCAAGCAACAGCTCCGGACCCGCCGGGCCCGGGCCCGGCACCGCGGACGCGCCTCCTGGCCAGGCGCCCCAGCCCGCCGCCCCACCACCTCCCCAGCCGGAACCCGCAACCTCGCCATCGCCTGCAGAGGCTTCCTCGCCACCCGCGGTGGCGAGCCCAAGCCCAAGCCCGAGCCCAAGCCCAAGCCCAAGCCCAAGCCCAAGCCCAAGCCCAAGCCCAAGCCCAAGCCCAAGCCCAAGCCCAAGCCCAAGCCCTGGCCTGTCAACGCCGGACCCGTCCTCACCAGCGCCCGCGCCCTCGCCAGGCAGCTCTCCTCCGGATGTGCCGCCGTCGCCGCTGCCGCCGCAGCAATCTACGGCCCCACCTCCGGACGCTGCCGCCACTCCCGTGCCCTCGCCGTCGCCCTCGCCCTCGCCGTCGCCCTCGCCAGCGGGAGACCCAGCCGCCGCCGCATCGCCGCCGCCTCCTGCAGATGTGGTCTCGCTGCCGCCCTCCCCCGCCGACGTCGGCTCCTCGCCCCAGCCCCAGTCACAGCCGCAGCCGCCGTCGCCGCCGGACTCGGGCGCTGGCGGCTCCCAGCCGTCGCCCCCTCCTGCTGGAGACGGCGCCGCCGCCACCCCGCCTCCCACAGCCACAGACCCAGCTTCCTCGCCGCCACCGACGGGGGCGTCTGCGCCGCCCGGGACCCAGGCGCCGCCGCCGCTGCCACGGCCGCTGCTGCTACAGCCATCATCGTCATCGTCTTCAGCACCGCCTGCTCCGCAGGAGCTGCAGGGCGGGCAGCTACAGCCTCCGGCCGGCTCGGCGGACGGAACGACACCCGCGGCGCCGGCTCCGCCGGTGCCGCCACTGGGACAGACTGGCGGCGGCGGCGGCAGCGGCAGCGGCGGAAACCTGGTGACGGATGGCGGCGGTGCTACGTCTGGCGGCTCTGGGGGGCGCGGCAGTAGCACCAGCAACACCGGCGGAGGCGGAGGCGGCAGCAGCAGCGCGGCGCTTGTGCCGGCGCTGGCGACGGTGGTGCCGATCTCGGCTGTGGCTGCAGCAGGGCTGGCGTTGCATTGGTGGCGGCGCTCGCGGGTGAAGTGGACAATGATTGCGTGATCGATTGCAGATTGAAAAGACAAACAAGACGGATTGTGATTCCACAGGCACATGCCCGTTGCGTTATATGCAATGATGCGTCACCAGTTCTTTCTTTCGTCAGGATGTATGCGCAATTGCGCATGGTGTTTGGTGGGAGATGGGTCAGCGGAAATAAACACGCTTTTAAAAGTGAAGCAACGAGGAATGAGGAATGCGGGGGGGGGGGGAGCTTCACAGCAGTTGAACATTGCGCAAATCAGGGGCGCCGGGCGGAGTGTTCGGGTGATGTGTTCTATGTGTTGAGTGTGTATGTGTGTGCATGATTGATTATGGCTCACCAATGCCGGAAACGCATCAGGCCAAACAAGCACATACAGGTGGCAAGTACGACATCCGATTGCTCTGATGTTTCAGCAGGGTGTGCGATGGGACAGTGTCAAGGCAGGTTGGATATGTTTCAGCAGGGTGGATATTTTCAGCGTTCATGACAAAGCAGGGAACTTGAAACGCATGTGCGTTATTGCCCTCAGGATTGCACCCCGCCCTGGATCGTGGTTACCCTGTGACCAGTCCGCCGAGACACGGACATGCGCACATGTCACACGTACGGGCCTGTGCGTGTCTGGAACCTTTTGAGCATGCCACGCACATCCGTTGCCCACAGGCTCAGGCCTCCGGGGGTAGCAGCCGCCGGGCTGCCTGCTCAATGCGCACGCGCCGCCAGTTCCCACCGCAGTCTGCAGAGGCACGATCGAACTAGTAACCAGCCGGAGAGCGGGTGGGGAAGCGGGGTGCGTGGGGGTCGCGGGCAATGCACCCGCGCGGCACGAGCGACTGCCGTGACCGGGGACCTCGAGCAGCCACGTTCTCTTTGCTTTATCATTGCCGTGTCAAAGTGGCTGCAAATAGCTGACAGGGCGTCTCTAAGGGGGCTAAAAGCAGCTCTTCGTGCACATGGCGGGGCATGTGGACGTGGTTCGCGAGCTCGACGAGCGGACAGGTCACCCCAGAGCTTATAACAACACGTCTTAGCATACAGTTGTCATATAAAAGCATCTGGGATTGTTTGGCCTTTGGACCCGGTGTGGCGGGTAGGCCGTATGGGCACGCCCTGTGTGCGACACACGGGGGATGAGGAACGTATGAAGACGAGCGCACCGTGTGCATACCAATGGAATTCAATCGCTCATGGCACTGAATACTTTAAGAATGCTCTGTTGTCGTCAGCAAATAGCGACGCACACGATGTGTTGCTGACAGCCAGACGTTGCTTATCTCACGGATGCCATATAACTCTCGGAATGTAGCCAGGTTAAGCATTCCTTTGACAATTAAGTGCGGTCAGAAACGGGGGATTCGGCAAGTTCGCCTTCAAGGAGGTTTTTACTCGCCACCGTTTTGCAAATGCTTGACTTCTTCAAAAAATGCGTCCGGCCGCGTGAAAAGGCCCGCCGGCTTGAGGATGAGCCGGCGGGGGCCCAGGCCCAGGTTTTGGCGAACGAGAGCCAGCCAACATGCGCGCAAAACAACACCAGCGCGCTCGTGCACATCGCTGCCGAGCACAAGTCTGGTGGAGCTCTGGATGATGAACATCCTTCCGTTGCCGCTGTTGAGCAGCTCTACAGCTGCTTGACGAACTTGACTCAGGCCGCAACGAACCATGACGGATGGCTGCTCAACCTGGAGGGCGCGGTTTCAAGCGTGCGGGACCATTTTGGAGCCAGCACGGCGTGGTGCGTCAGGGGGGTGCAAACTCAGGGCTTTGGAGGGACGGAGGCCGCCAACATGGGTTGACCAGGGTTCGTGCCGAGACGAACAGGCGTCGCGCTGAAACGGCTGGGCACGGCACGGCGAGCGGGGCCCTGCATCGAGGCACTCGCCCCTCCCTCACCAACCACCAACCCCACCACTGCACCTGCGACTGCTGCCGCACGCACACATGTCTGCTGCACACCATCTCCGCTCCGCCGCCTTCATCTAGTTCGTCACGCCTGGAACCCCTCCCCGCTCCTATGCCACGCCCCTATGCTCTCACACTCACAGCCTGTCGGCAGTGTATGAGGGAGGTCTCGCCTACGTGGCTCTGGCCGCCTGCGGCCCCGGTGCCGACGACTTCGCGCCCGGCGTGCCGCACAGCGTGGCTGGAGACCCCGCGGCCAGCGTGCCACTGCTGCTGGCGGCGCAGGTGTGGCTGTGCGGCAGGGAATCGGCAGGGGGGCAGGGGTTAAGTCTGAACCAATCCCATAAGGAAGCAGTCGCGCTGCGGAGAAGCGGCAGCCGCATATGCGAGCTACAGGGGGGCAGGGGGTTTAGCCGTTCATGGAGAGCGGAGATGGGTTCAACACAAGTATGAAGTGCCGCGGGGGGTGGGGGCGGAAGGGGGAGAGGGAGAGGATGGTGGGGGCGACGGTAGGTAGCAGGGAGCGGGCAGTGGGGTACGGGTTGTCGTGTATGGCTGCTAGCGGTGCGGCGTTTCAGGCAGCGGCGCCATGAGGCGAGGGGGCCTTGGCGCAGTGCAGCACGACACCACACCGTATGGGCCTAGGACGGCACGCGCACACACCGCATGTGGAGCCCCGGACCAAGCCCCTGACCACATCAATCACAACGCCCTCTCCCCCTCGCTCCTCCTTAAACAATCACAACTGTAACCCCGCCACGCTCCGCCCTCTTCCCGCTCCTCCCCCGCTCCCCGCAACAGCTACGCGGCAGGGCCCTGCCTCTGGCCGCCTCCGTGCTGCCGCCGCCTCCCTCCGAACACCCCGGCACCTCCCCATGCACAGCCACCGCCGCAGCTACAGCCGCTGCTGCAGCTACAGCCTCCTCGCGTGTGCCCTCCCACACCCGCAACACGGCGCTGCTGCTGGCGGCGGCGGCGGCGCCGGGGTCGGCTCTGGTGCTGGGGGCTCTGCCGGGCGACTGGCGGGCGCTGCAGCTGCGGCACGGGCTGCGGCACTTTGTGTGCGTGCCGCTGTGCAGCGGCGAGGTGGTGGTGGGCGTGCTGACGCTGGCGGCCAGGGAGGGTGAGAGGGCACACGTGTGGGGTTTTGTGTGGGGGCGTGTGTGGTTCTGTGTGGGGCGTGTGAGGTGCGGTGTGCTTGCGCGTGGGCCAGGGCGAAGCGTTGAGTGATGTGCATCTGCGTCCCTCCCTGGTGTCCATCCGAATAACCGGGTGTGTGTGACAGTGTGTTAAAAAAACGAAACGAAAGCCCGCCCAGACGACGCCGGAGTTACTTACCGATACCTACCAATTTACCGAGCGTCGCGTGGTTGCCGTGACCCAGGTAGTCATACTTACCCGCGATAAGCCTGGAACCCCACGGGCGACCATTCGGCCTGACCCCGCGATGCACCTGTATGCGTCCATGCTCCGCACCCTGGGCGCGCTAAACAACGTTTACCCAGCACGCCTAATTCCCAGATTCCCGCCCGCTGGTCGTAGTCGAGCTCACCCCCCTGATAGTGAATGACAGTGTGTGTGTATGACCGTGTATATGCATGACCATGTGTGTATGTATGTGCATGACCGTGTGTGTGTGTGTGTGCGCCCCCTCAGGTGCGGCCCCCCCGCCCAGCTGGCGCTCCGCGGGTGTGCTGGGGGCCGTGGGGGCGGCCCTGGCGCTGCTGCTGGCGCCGCCGCAGGTCAGTGCAGGGCGGGGGGGGGGTGCTGGTGGTGCTGCGGGGATGGGGTAGCCATCCGTGGCGGGTGGCGGGTGGCGGGTGGCGGGTGGGCGGGCCGACGGTGCGGGCGGGCGCGATGAAACGCGATGGGAAACGGAAGCACGTTCCTGCCAGTGCGCGGTGAGTTCAGTCGCTTATCGCAGTGTTACGTCCCAACATCGCCACCGAGTTCCTCACTCTGCTGGGGCTTCCTCCGCTCGTGAAAGTTCGTCAACCGCACTCCATTCCACACCATTCCATTCCACATTCCATTCCACATTCCATTCCCTCACCCCTCACCCCTCAGGTGGGCATCGTGTGCAGTGTGCTGTCTGACGTGCACGCCGCCCGCAATGTGGAGGAGCTGGTGCGGGCGGCGCGGCGCGGCGTGGCGGACCTGGTGGTCGCCACCTCGCACCTGCAGCCCACGCTGAGGGTGGCGCTGGTGCGGGCGGTGAGTGGGTGGGTGTGTGTGTGTGTGTGTGTGTGTGTGTGTGTGTGTGTGTGTGTGTGTGTGTGTGTGTGTGTGTGTGTGTGTGTGTGTGTGTGTGTGTGTTGTACCAGTCCAAAACCAAGCCAAGCGAAATAAGGCGGGGAGGGAGAGAGGGGGAGAGAGAGGGCGAGTGAGGGCATGTGTGTGTGCACGTGCTGTGTGCTCTCCAACCCAACACAAACACTCCCGCTCGCAGGACGGCACCGCGGCGGCGGTGTTTGAGGAGCCCGCGCCGCAGCGGCGCCACAGCCACGCCCGCTTCTCCACCGGCTGCGAGGGACTGCACGCGCAGCCGCCGCCGCCGCCGGGCGGGGTGCCGGAGCTGCTGCAGCCCAACCCCTCGCGCCGCTCCATGCTGGCGCTCATGCCCAGCTGGTCACACCGGTCGCTGGATGCGGCGGGGGGCGGAGGAGGAGGCGGGGGAGGCGGGGGAGGCGGGGGAGGCGGAGGCGGCGGAGGAGGCGGGGGAGGCGGAGGGGTGCGGGGCCTCAGCGCTACGCCACAGGTGAGTTTGGGCGTTTGGAAGGTTTGGGTCTGGGAGGCGGAATGGGGTTTGTTTGTTGCAGGGGCGGGGCAGGAAGGAAGCGAGACCGCGCGCGGACTCGGCTGCGCAGATGTATGTGTGGGGGGGGTTACATTCATGATTAGCGAAGGGGTGGGGGGGCGGGGCGGGGCATTGCACCTGGACGAGGTTCGTGGCCGGGACCTGCGGCTGGAAGCGCACGCATGTGGCAGCCTGCTCACCTGCACCGCGCCTGGACCGCACTTGGACCACACTGCATCGCACCTGCACCGCACCTCAGCTGGACCGCACCGCACCGCACCGCGCCTGCTTGTGCACGTGCAGCGCACCAGGCCCCGAGCTCATCGCACCCCATCACACCCCACCCCACCTCTCAGGGCCGCGAACGCAACTTGACCAACCCCAACACGGGCGCCGGCGACGGCGGCGGCGGCGGCACCGGCACCGGCGGTGGCACCGGCACCGGCGGCGGCGGCGGCCCCACGCAGCGGACCCTGATGCGACCCCACCACCACGGTAAGGGCGTCACGGTCGCTGTCTGTTGTGCGCTTGCGTGTGCGCTCCTAGTTGCTCGTAAGCCTGCCTTTGCCGTGCCCGGTCTTTCCCGCTCCCCACCACATGCCCCACCACCGGCCCCACCACCTGTGTGATACGTTCCGTGTCCCGTGTCAATTGTCCGCCAGCCCCCGCCCTGTCCCCACCCGCAGCCGCGACAGCCCCCGCCCCCCGGCCCCGCCCCCGCCGCACCAGCCCTGCCCCAAACCGCCCCCTCCACCCACCCCTCCCTGCAGTGCTGGCCGCTCCTGGCGAGCCAAGCCCCTACGCTCCCGCCGGCGCCGCCGCCAACCAGGGCCCCGGCGGTGGCAGCTTGGGCCCGGGTTTCCTGTTGGGTAGCTCGGCACTGGGCTCCGGTCCCGGCCAGGGCCCCGGGTCCGACTGCGGCGTTTCCGCGCAGCCGCCAGCGCCGCCGGAGCCGCCGCCGCCGCCGCCGCCACTGCCACCCTCAGCGACGGGGCTGGTGGCGGCGGCCGCGGGCGCGGTGGCGGGCGCGGGCGCGGGCGCGGGCGCGGGTGCGGGTGCGGGCAGAGCGGGAGCAGCAGGGGCGGGGCCGTGGGTGGGAGCGGCAGCGGCAGCGGGAGCCGGGGCCGGCGTTGACCGTTTGGCGGCGGTGGCGGCGGACCTAGGACTGGGCCTGGCGTCTTCGTTCTCCTCGCCAGGCGGCGCTGCAAGCCTAGGCGGCGGCGGCGGCGGCGCGGCCGCAGGTGGCGGCGGCGGCAGCGGCGCTACCGGGGCGCGGGTAGGTCGCACGCTGGCGCGCAGTGGGGAGCGGGGAGTGGGGAGAGGGGAGGACAGGGAGCGCACGCTGCCGCACTGCCGCTGTGGGTGGCGCGCTGGCGTGCTGCTGTACACGGCAGTGGCGTGCAGATGAGGGCATGAACAGTGGAGGGGGCTCATGCCCCCCCTGCTGCTGCTCCACTGCAGAAACCTTCAAGAACGCCCACGCACACATCCCATACACACACACAACAACACACACTCATACACACACACATTCCCCACTGTGTACACGCACAGGGCACGGCCCGCGGTCACAGCCTGTCTCTGGCGTCCACGCTGCTGGGCGAGGCGCTGCACAAGGACTGCGGGCTGTGGATCAGCGACTCCACTCTGTACCTGCAGGTGGGCGAGGGAGGGAGGGAGGGAGGGCGGGCGCGTGGAGGGGGGAGGATGGGGGGAGGGGCATTGGAGCGGGTGAGAGAGGGTGGGAGAGAGGGTGGGAGAGAGGGTGGGTCGGTGGGTGGGTGGGAGAGAGGGTGGGAGAGCGGATGGGGGAGAGGGGTGGTGGGAGAGAGGGCGGGAGAGAGGGAGTTGTTGTCACCACACCCACATCTACACCCACGCCCCCGTCCCTCCCTCTTGGTCTGCTGCTCTCGCGCACAGGAGGCCAAGACCTTCCCACGTGACATCGTGGTCTCACGAGGCAGTCGTGCCGTACACTCCATTGTGGTGTGCGGCGGCCGCACCAGCGGCGGCGCAGGTGCGGCCGCCGCCGCCACCGCCGCCGCCGCCGCCTTCGGCGCCGCCGCTGCCGGCGGCGACACAGGCAGCCTCGGCGCCTTGGGCGGCCACAGCGGCGGCGGCTGGCTCGGCACGGCGGCGGGCGCGGGTACGGCAGCGGCGGCGGGCGGTACGGCAATAGCGGAGGGCGGTACGGCGGCCAAAGGCCTGCCGGTCATGGGCGTGTACTGCGTGTACGGCGCCGTACTGCCGCGACAGCTGCTGCGGGCGGTGGCGCTGGAGGTGGAGCAGATGCTCAAGGTGTGTGTGTGTGTGGGGGGGGGGATGCGGGCACGGAGGAGGGCGGGACACGCCGGCACGAAACCCCGAAGCAACAGAGACCGAGAGGGGCAGGTTGCGTCCGAGAGGGGCAGGTAGGTGCGCACAACCATGTTAACCGTGTGGGTTTGTGTGAGGAGGGGGTTAGGCTTGCGGCGTGTCTCGGGATGCCTGGGTTGCCTCACTGCTGATCTGCGGCCGGCGGCCTTCAGCGCACCGCCAGCCCCCCCTCCTGCCCACCCACGGCATTCGCCCCTCATTCCTGCCCACCTGCCCCGCCCCCCCGCCTGCCTCCCTGCAGCTGCTGGGTCCCTCCGTGGCCGCCCGCCTGTCCAGCCCCCCCCTGCTGGACGAGTGGCTTTTCCTGCACGACACAGTGCTGGACCCCGCCCGGGTGGGTGCGGGCGTATGAGGGCGTGTGTGTGTGTTGGGTGGGGTGGGGTTGGGTGGGGGGTGGGGTTGGGTGGGGGGTGGGGTTGGGTGGGTGGATGGGGTTGGGTGGGGTTGGGTAGGTAGTTTGTTCCAATCTCAAAGAATCCGAGAGGGGTGGCAGGGGGGTAAGCCGTTCATGGAGAACCGAGTGTTCGATCACAAGTATGGAGTGGGGGAATTTCCGGGCATAGTTATGAGAAGGCGATGTTGGACGGGCACAGTCTTGCGTGGGAGGGAATCCCCGAATGCAGCCATGGCGTGGTTGGCTGAGATGTGCTGAGTTGTATTGTGTTGTGTTTGCGCAGTGTTGTGTTTGTCTTATGTTGTGCTCTAGTACGTTTGTGATACGTTGTCATGCTGTGCTGTGTTGTGTTGTGTCGTGCTCCGTTGTGTGCGCAACGCGTTTGTCGGAGCGCTGATCGCGTCACCAAATCGGACTGGCCGCTGCATCGCTGTACATGGAATGAGCTCCGCGCCCCGAAACATTCTCTCACTCCATCTCACACAATGGGCGTCTAACCCCCCTTCCGCCTTCCGGTTCCCACCTCCGCAGGTCGAGGCCGGAAAGCGCGCCCCACGCACCTCCGTGCCGCTCCTCGACGCCGCCTCCGGCCTCACCAACCCACAGATCCCCACAGCCGCACCCGGAGGCGGTGGCGGCGGCGGCCTCGGCTTTGCGCCGCCCTCCCCGCCCGGCGGCGGCGCCTGCCCCGGCGGTGCCGCCATGCACCCGCACGGTGTCGGTAACGGCAACGGGCATGCAAATGTGGAGGCGTGGCACGGCGTGCAGCGCAACTCGCCGAGCCCACTCCGCAGCCCCGGTCTCCACCACCTCCATCACTTGCACCAGCAGCAGCAGCAGCAGCACCAGCAGCACCAGCAGCACCAGCAGCACCAGCCGGCGGCGCCGCCACACCTGCACCAGCACTACACGCCCGCCGCCGCCGCCGCCAGCCCCTCACACATAGTGGCCGGCGCCGCCGCCGGCGCCGCCGCAGGCGCCGTCCGCAGCGGCGGCGGCGGCACTGGCACGGGTGCCGCCGACTGCTCGGCGGCGGCGGCGGCGACGTCGGATCCGGAACTCGTTGTAATGGCGGCGGGCATGGTGGCGTTACAGCCCGGTGGCGGCGGCGGCGGCGGCGCCGCCGCCAATGGTGGCGGCAGCAGCTACGGCGGTTACAGTGGTTATGGCGGCGGTGACGGCATCGTTGCTAACGGTTTCATGCCCAGCCAGGTCGACGGCT